>NW_019229095.1:0-3622 GCF_002742605.1 Olea europaea var. sylvestris
AACACTGGACAACAATGCAAGTGCCAAACAATGTTTCAAAAATTAGTGTACGACTAGCAAAGTTCTATCGGTAAGAACTTTGCGACATGTACACTATAGTGTAAACTTTAGTTTACACTTTACCTCGTGACATTTCCCTATTGGACAGAGTAAATTTCGAATGTTATCCCATCCAATTGACACTTGACAACAATGCAAGTGTCAAACAACGTGTCAAAAATCAGAATAGCAAAGTTCAATCGGTAAGAACCTTGCATGGTGTACAATTTAGTTTACACTTTACCACGTAACATTACCCTATTGGACAGTATAAATTTCAAATAGTTTCCCTATCCAATTGACACTTGACAATAATGCATGTGTCAAACAACGTGTCAAAAATTAGTTTACGAATAGCAAAGTTCAAACGGCATGAACCTTGCTACATGTTTACTTTAGTATACACTTCACCACGTGACATTACCCAGTTGGACAATTTAAATTTTAAAATGTTTTCTCATCCAATCGACACTTGACAACATAACAACTGTCAAACAACGTGTCAAAAATCAGTATATAAATAGCAAAGTTCAATTGGTGAGGACCTTGCTACATGTTCACTAAGGCGTACACTTTAGTTTACACTTTTGCCACGTGACATTACCCTATTGGACAGTTTAAATTTTAAGCAGTTTTCCCATCTAATTGATACTTGTAACAATGCAAGTGTCAAAGAATGTGTACAAAATCAGTCTACAAATAGAAAAGTTCAATCAGTACGAACCTTGCTACATGTTCACTATGGTGTACACTTTAGTCTACACTTTGCCACGTGACATTACCCTGTTGGACAATTTAAATTTCAAACAGTTTTTTCATCCAATTAACACTTGACAACAATGCAGGTTTCAAACAACGTGTCAAAAATCAGTGTACAAATAGTAAAGTTCAATTAGTATGAACCTTGCTACATGTACACTATGGAGTACACTTTAGTTTACACTTTGCCACGTGACATTACCCTATTGGACAGTTTAAATTTTAAACCATTTTACCATCCAATTGACACTTAACAACAATACAAGTGTCAAACAACGTGTCAAAAATTAGTGTACAAATAGCAAAGTTCAATCGGTAAGAACCTCGCTACACGTACACTATGGTGTACACTTTAGTTTACACTTTGCCACGTGACATTACCCTGTTGGACAATTTAAATTTCAAACAATTTTCCTATCCAATTGACACATGACAACAATGCAGGTTTTAAACGACATGTCAAAAATCAGTGTACAAATAGCAAAGTTCAATCAGTATGAATCTTGCTACATGTGCACTATGGTGTAAACATTAGTTTCACTTTTACAAACGGTTTTCTCGCCCAATTGACACTTGACAACAATACAAGTGTCAAAAATCAGTGTACTAATAACAAAGTTTAATCGGAAAGGACCTTGCTACATGTATACTATGGTGTATACTTTAGTTTACACTTTACCACGTGACATTACCCTGTTGGACAGTTTAAATTTCAAATAGTTTACCATCCAATTGACACTTGACAATAATGCATGTGTCAAACAACCTGTCAAAAATCAGTGTACAAATAGTAAGGTTCAATCGGTAAGAACCTTGCAACATGTACACTATGGTATACACTTTAATTTACACTTTGCCACATGATACTACCCTGTTGGACAATTTAAATTTTAAATAGTTTTCCATTCAATTGACACTTGACAATAATGCACATGTTAAACAACGTGTCAAAAATTAGTGTACAAATCGCAAAGTTCACTCGGTATGAACCTTGCTACATGTACACTATGGTGTACACTTTAGTTTACACTTCGCCACGTGACATTACCCTGTTGGACAATTTAAATTTTAAACAGTTTTCCTAGCCAATTGACAATTGACAACAATGTAGGTTTCAAACAACGTGTCAAAAATCAGTATACAAATAGCAAAGTTCAATTGTTATGAACCTTGCTACATGTACACTATGGTGTAAAGTTTAGTTTACACTTTGCCACAAGACATTACCCTGTTGAACAATTTAAATTTCAAACAATTTTCCCATCAAATTAAGACATGATAAGAATTCAAGTGTCAAACAACGTGCAAAAAATCAGTGTACAAATGGCAAAGGTCAATCGATAAGAGCCTTGTGACATGTACACTATAGTTTACACTTTAGTTTACACTTTTCCACGTGACATTACCCTGTTGGGCAGCATAAATTTCAAGCAGTCTTCCCAACTAATTGACACTTGACAACAATGTAACTGTCAAACAACGTGTCAAAAATCAGTGTACAAATAGCAATGTTCAAACGATATGAACCTTGCTACACGTACACTTTAGTTTACACTTCACCATGTGACATTACCCTGTATGACAATTTAAATTTCAAACAATCTTCTCATCCAATTGATACTTGACAACAATACAAGTGTCAAACAACGTGTCAAAAATTAGTGTACAAATAGCAAAGTTCAATCGGAAAAGGACCTTGCTACGTGTTTACTATGGTGTGCACTTTATTTTGCACTTTGCCACATGACATTTCCCTGTTGGACATTTTAAATTTCAAACAATTTTTCCAGCCAATTAACACTTGACAACAATGTAGGTTTCAAACAACGTGTCGAAAATCAGTGTACAAATAGCAAAGTTCAATCGGTATGAACCTTGCTACACATACACTATGGTGTACAATTTGGTTTACACTTTTTCACGTGACATTACCCTCTTGGACAATTGAAATTTCAAATAATTTTCCCATCCAATTGACACATGACAAGAATGCAAGTCTCAAACGTGTCAAAAATTAGTGTACAAATGGCAAAGTTCAATCGGTAAGAACCTTGTGACATGTACATTATGATGTACTCTTTAGTTTACACTTTGCCATGTGTCATTATCCTGCTGGACAGTTTAAATTTACAATACTTTTTCCATCCAATCGACACTCGGAAACAATGCAAGTGTCAAACAACGTGTCAAAAATTAGTGTGCGAATAGCAAAGTTCAATCGGTAAGAACTTTGCAACACGTACACTATGGTGTACCCTTTAGTTTACATTTTGCCATGTGTCATTGCCCTGTTGGACAGTTCAAATTTCAAACCGTTTTCCCATTCAATTGTCACTTGACAACAATGCAAGTGTCAAACAACGTGTCAAAAATCAGTGTACAAATAGCAAACATCAATCGGTAAGAATCTTGCAACATGTACACTATGGTGTACACTTTGGTTTACACTTTGTCATGTGACATTGACATCAATGCAAGTTTCAAAAAAGGAGTGTAAAAATCAGTGTCATTACGCGGCTTGAAGTTTAAATTTCCAGTACTTTTCCCATCCAACTGACACTTGACAACAATGCAAGTATCAAACAGCATGTCAAAAATCAGTGTACGAATAGTAAAGTTTAATCAGTAAGAACTTTACGACACGTACACTATGGTGTACATTTTAGTTTACACTTTGCCATGTGACATTGCCCTATTGGACAGTTCAAATTTCAAACCGTTTTCCCATCCAAATGATACTAGACAACAATGATAGTGTCAAACAACATGTCAAAAATCAGTGTACAAATAGCAAAGTTCAATCAGTACGAACCTTGCAACATGT
>NW_019229096.1:0-3622 GCF_002742605.1 Olea europaea var. sylvestris
GACGAACAAACCCGATGTTATCATGAAATCAAAAACCACTTTTCATTTGCTCGATTCCAATCGAATTAGACTAGCAATTTTCCGAAGACGAACAAACTCGATGTTATCATGAAATCGAAAACCACTTTTCATTGGCTTGATTCCAATCGAATTAGACTAGCAATTTGACAAACCCGATGTTATCATGAAATCGAAAGTCACTTTTCATTGGCTCGATTCTAATCGAATTAGACTAGCAATTCGCCATAAATGAACAAACCAGAAGCTATCATGAAATCAAAACCACTTTTCATTGGCTCGATTCCAATCAAATTAGACTAGCAATTCGCCAAAAATGAACAATCCCAATGTTATCATGAAATCAAAAACCACTTTTCATTGGCTCGATTCCAATCGAATTAGACTAACAATTTGCCAAAGACGAACATACCCGATGTTATCAGGACATCGAAACCCACTATTCATTGGCTTGATTCTAATCGAATTCGACTAGCAATTCGACAAAAACGTACAAACCCGAAGTTATTATGAAATCAAAACCACTTTTCAATGGCTTGATTCCAATCGAATTAGACTAGCAATCTGTCGAAAATGATCAAACCTGAAGTTATCATGAAATCAAAAACTACTTTTCATTGGCTAGGTTCTAATCGAATTGGGCTAGCAATTCGCCAAAAACGAACAGACAATAAGTTATATTAAAATCAAAAACCACTTTCTATTGGCTCGATTCAAATAGAATTAGATTAGCAATTTATCGAAAACGATCAAGCCTGAAGTTGACATAAAATCAAAAACCACTTTCCATTGGCTCGATTCCAATCGAATTAGACTAGCAATTTACCAAAGATGAACAAACCCGATGTTATCACGAAATCGAAAGCCACTTGTCATTGGCTCGATTCTAATCGAATAAGACTAGCAATTCACCAAAATGAACAAACCCGAAGTTATCATGAAATCAAAACCACTTTTCATTGGCTCGATTCCAATCGATTTAGACTAGCAATTCACCGAAAATGATCAAACCCAAAGTTATCATGAAATCAAAAACCACTTTTCATTGGCTCGATTCGAATCGAATCAGACTAGCAATTCGCCAAAAATGAACAAACCCAAAGTTATCATGAAATCAAAAACTACTTTTTCATTTGCTCGATTCCAATCGAATTAGACTAGTAATAAACCAAAAACGAACAAACCTGAAGTTATCATGAAATCAAAAACCACTTGTCATTGGCTCGATTCCAATCGAATTGGACTAGCAATTTGTCGAAAATGATCAAACCCAAAGTTATTATGAAATCAAAAACCACTTTTTAGTGGCTCGATTCCAATCGAATTAGAACAGAAATTCGCTAAAATCGAACAAACCTGATGTTATCATCAAATCAAAACCAGTTTTCAATGGCTCGATTCCAATCGAATTAGACTTGCAATCTGCCGAAAATGATCAAACCCGAAGTTTTCATGAAATCATAAACCACTTTCCATTGACTCGATTCCAATCGAATTGGACCAGCAATTTTCCGAAAAGATCAAGCACGAAGTTATCATGAAATCGGAAACCACTTTTTAGTGGCTCGATTCCAACCGAATTAGACAAGCAATTCGCCAAAGATGAACGAACCTGATGTTGTCATGAAGTCGTAAACCAATTTCCATTGGCTCGATTCCAAACGAATTAGATTAGCAATTTGCCAAGGATGAACAAACCCGATGTTATCTTGAAATCGAATTCCACTTTTCATTGACTCGATTCTAATCGAATAAGGCTAGCAATTCGCTAAAAATGAACAAACCCGAAGTTGTCATGAAATCAAAACCACTTTTCAATGGCTCGATTCCAATCAAATTAGACTAGCAATCTGCCAAAAATGATCAAACTCGAAGTTGTCATGAAATCATAAACCACTTTCCATTGACTTGATTCCAAGCGAATTTGACTAGGAATTTGCCAAAGATGAGCAAACCCGATGTTATCATGAAATTGAAAGCCACTTTTCATTGGCTCGATTCTTATTGAAAAAGACTAGCAATTTGCTAAAAATGAACAAACAAGAAGTTATCAAGAAATCAAAACCACTTTTCATTGGCTCGATTCCAATCGAATTAGACTCGTAATTCACCGAAAATGATCAAACATAAAATTATCATGAAATCGAAAGCCACTTTTCGTTGGCTCGATTCCAATCTCATTAGACTACCAGTTCGCCAAAAATAAACAAACCCGAAGTTATCACGAAATCAAAAACCACTTTTTATTAGCTCGATTCCAATCAAATTAGATTAGCAATTTGCCAAAAACGATTAAAACAAAAGTTGTCTTAATATCAAAAACCACTTTCTATTGGCTCGATTCCAATCGAATTAGACTAGCAATTTACCAAAGACGAACAAACCCGATATTATCATGAAATCGAAAGCCACTTTTCATTGGCTCGATTCTAATTGGATAAGGCTAGCAATTTCCCAAAGACGAAAAAACTTGATGTTGTCATGAAATCGAAAGCCACTTTTCATTGGCTCGATTACAATCGAATTAGACTAGCAATTTGTCAAAAACGGACAAACTAGAAGTTATCACGAAATTAAGACCCCTTTTCATTGGCTCGATTCCAATCGAATGCAATTCGTCGAAAATGATCAAACACGAAGTTATCATGAAAACAAAAACTACTTTTCATTGGCTCAATTCCAATCAAATTAGACTAGCAATTCGCCAAAAATGAACAAAACCCGAAGCTATCATGAAATAAAAAACACTTTTCATTGGCTCGATTCCAATCGAATTAGACTAGCAATTGGTCGAAAATGAACAAACCCGAAGTTATCAAGAAATCAAAAACCACTTTTCATTGGCTCCGTTCCAATCGAATTAAACTAGCAATTCGCCAAAAATGAACAATCCAGAAGTTATCATGAAATTAAAAAACCACTTTTCATTGGCTCGATTCCAATCGAATTAGACTAGCAATTTGCCAAAGACAAACAAACCCGATGTTATCATGAAATCAAAAACCACTTTTCATTGGCTGGATTCCAATCGAATTAGTCTAGCAATTTCCCAAAGACGAACAAACCCGATGTTCTCATGAAATCGAAACCCATTTTTCATTCGCTCGATTCTAATCAAATTAGACTAGAAATTAGCCAAAAATAAACTAACCCGAAGTTATCATGAAATAAAAATCACTTTTCAATCGCTCAATTCCAATCGAATTAGACTAGCAATTCACCGAAAAAGATCAAACCCGAAGTTATCATGAAATCAAAAACTACTTTTCATTGGCTCAATTCCAATCAAATTAGACTAGCAATTCGCCAAAAACGAACAAATCCGAAGCTATCATGAAATAAAAACCACTTTTTATTGGCTCGATTCCAATCGAATTAGACTAGCAATTCGCTAAATATGAACAAACCCGATGTTATCAAGAAATCAAAAACAACTTTTCATTGGCTCGATTCCAATTGAATTAGACTAGTATTTCGCCAAAAACGAACAAACCCGAAGTTGTCATTAAATCAGAAACCATTTTTCATTGGCTCGATTCCAATCGAATTTGACTAGCAATTCGGCAAAGATGAACACACCCGAAGTTATCATGAAATCAAAAAC
>NW_019229097.1:0-3621 GCF_002742605.1 Olea europaea var. sylvestris
TAAAACGGTCGCTACATTTCCAAAAAGTACTTACGGGCACAAAACGGACACCGCGTGTAAAAGTTACGCTCAATTCTTCGTACCCCAACAATCCAAACGCTCCAAATACGCAAGTGCTCACACTTTCGAAAAATGGTTGAAATCCCTCATACGTCACGACGAAGTGGTGAGTTCAAGCCAAAACGGTCGTTACATTTCCAAAAAGTACTTACGGTCCCAAAACGGACACCGGGTCGAAAAGTTACACTCAATTGTTCGTACGCCGACAATCCAAGCGATCCAAATATGCAAGTGCTCACACGTTCAAAAAATGGCGGAAATCCCTCATACGTCACGATGAAGTGGTGAGTTCAATCCAAAGTGGTCGCTACATTTCCAAAAAGTACTTATGGTCCCAAAACGGACACCGGGTTCAAAAGTTGCGCTCAATTCTTCGTACGTCGACAATCCAAGCGTTCCAAATATGCAAGTGCTCATTCTTTCGAAAAAAGGCCGAAATCCCCCGTTCGTCACGATGAAGTGATGAGTTCGATCCATAATGGTCACAACATTTTCAAAAAGTACTTATGGTCCCAAAACGGACACCGGGTGCAAAAGTTGTGCTCAATTCTTCGTATGTCGATAATCCAAGCGTTCCAAATACGCAAGTGCTCATTCTTTCGAAAAATGGCCAAAATCCCTCATACGTCCTGACAATGTGGTGAGTTCAATCCAAAACGGTCGCTACATCTTCGAAAAGGACTTACGGGCCCAAAACGGACACCGAGTGCAAAAGTTACGCTCAATTCTCCGTAAGCCGACTCTCCAAGCGTTCCAAATATGCAAGTGCTCATTCTTTCGAAAAATGGCCAAAATCCCTCATACGTCCTGACAATGTGGTGAGTTCAATCCAAAACGGTCGCTACATTTCCAAAAAGTACTTACGGGCCCAAAACGGCCACCGAGTGCAAAAGTTACGCTCAATTCTTCGTACGCCGACAATCCAAGCATTCCAAATAAGCAAGTGCTCACTCTTTTGAAAAATGGCTAAAATACCTCTTACGTCACGACGAAGTGGTCAGTTCAATCTAAAACGGTCGCTACATTTCCAAAAAGTACTTACGGGCACAAAACGGACACCGCGTGTAAAAGTTACGCTCAATTCTTCGTACGCCGACAATCCAAACTCTCCAAATACGCAAGTGCTCACACTTTCGAAAAATGGCTGAAATCCCTCATACGTCACGACGAAGTGGTGAGTTCAAGCCAAAACGGTCGATACATTTCCAAAAAGTACTTATGGTCCCAAAACGGACACCTGGTGCAAAAGTTACGCCCAATTCTTCGTACGCCGACAATCCAAGCGATCCAAATATGCAAGCGCTCACTCTTTTGAAAAATGGCTGAAATCCCTCTTACGTCACGATGAAGTGGTGAGTTGAATCCAAAACGGTCACTACATTTCGAAAAAGTACTTATGGTCCCAAAACGGACACCGGGTGCAAAAGTTACGCTCAATTCTTCGTACGCCGACAATCCAAGCGTTCCAAATATTCAAGCACTCACGCTTTTGAAAAATGGCGGAAATCCCTCATACGTCACGACGAAGTGGTGAGTTCAAGCCAAAACGGTCGTTACATTTCCAAAAATTACTTACGGTCCCAAAACGGACACCGGGTGCAAAAGTTACGCTCAATTCTTTGTACGCCGACAATCCAAGCGTCCCAACTATCCAAGTGCTAATTCTTTTGAAAAATAGCCGAAATCCCTCATACGTCATGATGAAGTGGTGAGTTCAATCCAAAGTGGTCGCTACATTTCCAAAAAGTACTTATGGTCCCAAAACGGACACCGGGTTCAAAGGTTGCGCTCAATTCTTCGTACGTCGACAATCCAAGCGTTCCAAATATGCAAGTGCTCATTCTTTCGAAAAAAGGCCGAAATCCCTCGTACGTCACGACGAAGTGGTGAGTTCGATCCATAACGGTCACTACATTTGCAAAAAGTACTTATGGTCCCAAAACGGACACCGGGTGCAAAAGTTGCGCTCAATTCTTGGTACGTCGATAATCCAAGCATTCCAAATATGCAAGTGCTCATTCCTTCGAAAAATGGCCGAAATCCCTCATACGTCGTGACAATGCGATGAGTTCAATCCAAAACGATCGCTACATTTTCGAAAAGGTCTTACGGGCCCAAAACGGACACCGAGTGCAAAAGTTGCGCTCAATTCTTCGTATGTCGATAATCCAAGCGTTCCAAATATGCAGGTGCTCATTCTTTCGAAAAATGGCCAAAATCCCTCATACGTCATGACAATGTGGTGAGTTCAATCCAAAACGGTCGCTACATCTTCGAAAAGGACTTACGGGCCCAAAACGGACACCGAGTGCAAAAGTTACGCTCAATTCTTCGTACGCCGACAATCCAAGCGTTCCAAATATGCATGCGCTAAATATTTTGAAAAATGACTGAAATCCCTCTTACGTCACGACGAAGTGGTCAGTTCAATCTAAAACGGTCGCTACATCTTTGAAAAGGACTTACGGGCCCAAAACGGACACCGAGTTCAAAAGTTACGCTCAATTCTTCGTACGCCGACAATCCATGCGTTCCAAATATGCAAGTGCTAAATATTTTGAAAAATGACTGAAATCCCTCTTACGTCACGACGAAGTGGTCAGTTCAATCTAAAACGGTCGCTACATTTCCAAAAAGTACTTACGGGCCCAAAACGGACACCGGGTGCAACAGTTACGCTCAATTCTTCGTACGCCGACAATCCAAGCATTCCAAATAAGTAAGTGCTAACTCTTTTGAAAAATGACTGAAATCGCTCATACGTCATGACGAAGTGGTGAGTTCAAGCCAAAACGGTCGTTACATTTCCAAAAAGTACTTATGGTCCCAAAACGGACACCGGGTGCAAAAGTTACGCTCAATTCTTCGTACGTTGACAATCCAAGCGATCCAAATAAGGAAGCGCTCACTCTTTCAAAAAATGGCCGGAATCCCTCATACGTCACGATGAAGTGGTGAGTTCAATCCCAAAAGGTCACTACATTTCCAAAAAGTACTTATGGTCCCAAAACGGACACCGGGTGCAAAAGTTGCACTCAATTCTTCGTACGTCGACAATCCAAACGCTCGAAATATGCAAGTGCTCACACTTTCAAAAAATGGCGGAAATCCCTCATACGTCACGACGAAGTGGTGAGTTCAATCCAAAGTGGTCGCTACATTTCCAAAAAGTACTTATGGTCCCAAAACGGACACCGGGTTTAAAAGTTGCGCTCAATTCTTCGTACGTCGACAATCCAAGCGCTCCAAATATGCAAGTGCTCATTCTTTCGAAAAAAGGCCGAAATCCCTCGTACGTCACGATGAAGTGGTGAGTTCGATCCATAACGGTCACTACATTTGCAAAAAGTACTTATAGTCCCAAAACGGACACCGGGTGCAAAAGTTGCGCTCAATTCTTCGTACGTCGATAATCCAAGCATTCCAAATATGCAAGTGCTCATTCTTTCGAAAAATGGCCGAAATCCCTCATACGTCGTGACAAAGTGGTGAGTTCAATCCAAAACGTTCGCTACATTTTCGAAAAGGTCTTACGGGCCCAAAACGGACACCGAGTGCAAA
>NW_019229098.1:0-3620 GCF_002742605.1 Olea europaea var. sylvestris
TTTCCGATCAATCAGTCAAATTTTGGCCCATTCCGACACTGTCGCGAAAAATGTTGAAATTGCCCCCGGCCCGATTTTTGTTTTCGATCAATCAGTCAAATTTGTGCCCATTCCGACATCGTCGCGAAAAATGACGAAACTGCCCTCGGCGTGATTTTTTTTTCCCATCAATCAGTCAAATTTTAGCCGATTCCGACACCGTCGCGAAAAATGACGAAATTGCCCACGGCGCGATTTTTGTTTCCCATCGATCAATCAAATTTGAGCCCATTCCGACACCATCGCGAAAAAAGACGAAATTGCCCCCGGCACGATTTTTGTTTCCCATCGATCAGCCAAATTTTAGCCGATTCCGAGGCCGTCGCGAAAAATGACGAAATTGCCCCCGACGCGATTTTTGTTTCCGATCAATCACCCAAATTTTGGCCCATTCCGACACCGTTGCGAAAAATGACGAAATTACCCCCGGCGTGATTTTTTTTCCGATCAATCAGTCAAATTTGAGCCCATTCTGACACCGTCGCGAAAATTGACGAAAATGCCCTCGGCGCGATTTTTGTTTCCGATCAATCAGCCAAATTTGGGCCCATACCGACACCGTCGCGAAAAATGACGAAATTGCCCCGGCGCGATTTTTGTTTCGCATCGATCAGCAAAATTTTAGCCGATTCCGAGGCCGTCGCGAAAAATGACGAAATTGCCCCCGGCGCGATTTTTGTTTCCGATCAATCAGTCAAATTTGAGCCCATTCTGACACCGTCGCGAAAATTGACGAAAATGCCCTCGGCGCGATTTTTGTTTCCGATCAATCAGCCAAATTTGGGCCCATACCGACACCGTCGCGAAAAATGACGAAATTGCCCCCGGCGCGATTTTTTTCCGATTAATCTGTCATTTTAGCCGATTCCGACACCGTCGCGAAAAATGACGAAATTGCTCCCAGCGCGATTTTTGTTTCCGATCAATCAGTCAAATTTTAGCCCAATCTGACATCGTCGCATAAAATGACGAAATTGCCCATGGCGCCATTTTTGTTTTCGATCAATCAGTCAAATTTGAACCCATTCCGACACCGTCGCGAAAAATGACGAAATCGCACCCGGCGCGATTTTTGTTTCCCATCGATGTGTCAAATTTTAGCCGATTCCAAGACCGTCGGAAAAATGACGAAATTGCCCCCGGCGCGATTTTAGTTTTCGATCAATCAGTCAAATTTGAGCCCATTCCGACACCGTCGCGAAAATGACGAAATTGCCCCCGGCGCGATTTTTGTTTCCAATCAATCAGTCAAATTTGAGCCCATTCCGACACCGTCGCGAAAAATGACAAAATTGCCCCCGGCGCGATTTTTTCCGATTAATCTGTCATTTTAGCCGATTCCGACACCGTCGCGAAAAATGACAAAATTGCCCCCGGCGCGATTTTTTCCGATTAATCTGTCATTTTAGCCGATTCCGACACCGTCGCGAAAAATGACGAAATTGCCCCCGACGCGATTTTGTTTCCCATCGATTTGTCAAATTTTAGCCGATTCCGAGACCGTCGCGAAAAATGACGAAATTGCCCTCGGCGTGATTTTTGTTTTCGATCAATCAGTCAAATTTGAGCCCATTCCGACGCCGTCGCGAAAAATGACGAAATTGACAGCGGTGCGATTTTTTTTTCCGATTAATCTGTCAAATTTCAGCTGATTCCGACCCCATTGCGAAAAATGACGAAATTGCCCCCGGTGCGATTTTTGTTTCCGATCAATCAGTCAAATTTGTGCCCATTCCGACACCGTCGTAAGAAATGACGGAATTGCCCGCGGCACGATTTTTTTTCCGATTAATCAGTCAAATTTTAGCCGATTCTGACGCCGTCGCGAGAAATTACGAAATTCCCCGCGGCGCGATTTTTTTTCCGATTAATCTGACAAATTTTAGCCGATTCTGACGCCATCGCGAGAAATGACGAAATTGCCCCCGGCGCGATTTTTGTTTCTGATCAATCAGTCAAATTTGAGCCCATTCCGAAACCGTCGCGAAAAATGACGAAAATGCCCCCGCGCGTGATTTTTGTTTCCGATCAATTAGCCAAATTTGGGTCCATTCCGAGACCGTCGCGAAAAATGAAGAAATTACCCCCGGCGCGATTTTTTTTCCGATCAATCAGTCAAATTTGAGCCCATTCCGACGCCGTCGCGAAAAATGACGAAATTGCCCGCGGCGCGATTTTTTTTTCGATTAATCTGTCAAATTTTAGCCGATTCCGACACCATCGCGAAAAATGACGAAATTGCCCCCGGCGCGATTTTTGTTTCCGATCAATCAGTCAAATTTGGGCCCATTCCGACACTGTCGCGAAAAATGTCGAAATTGCCCCCGGCCCGATTTTTGTTTCCCATCGATCAGTCAAATTTTTGCTAATTCCGACGCCCGCAAAAGATGACGAAATTGCCCCGGCGCGATTTTTGTTTTCCATCAATCAGTCAAATTTTAGCCGATTCCGACACCGTCGCGAAAAATGACGAAATTGCCCCCGGCGCGATAATTGTTTCCGATCAATCAGTCAAATTTTAGCCCAATCCGACACCGTCGCGTAAAATGACTAAATTGCCCATGGCGCGATTTTTGTTTCCGATCAATCAGTCAAATTTGAACCCATTCCGACACCGTCACGAAAAATGACGAAATTTCACCCGGCGCGATTTTTGTTTCCCATCGATCAGCCAAATTTTAGCCGATTCCGAGGCCGTCGCAAAAAATGACGAAATTGCCCCTGGCGCGATTTTTGTTTCCGATCAATCAGCCAAATTTGGACCCATTCCGACCCCGTTGCGAAAAATGACGAAATTACCCCCGGCGCGATTTTTTTTCCGATTAATCTGTCAAATTTTAGCCGATTCCGACACGGTCGCGAAAAATGACTAAATTGCCCCCGGCGCGATTTTTGTTTCCGATCACTCAGTCAAATTTGGGCCCATTCCGACACTGTCGCGAAAAATGTCGAAATTGCCCCCGGCCCGATTTTTGTTTCCAATCAATCAGTCAAATTTGTGCCCATTCCGACACCGTCGCGAAAAATGACGAAATTGCCCACGGCGCGATTTTCGTTTCCCATCGACCAGTCAAATTTGAGCCCATTCCGACACTGTCGCGAAAAATAACGAAATTGCCCGGCGCGATTTTTGTTTCCCATCGATCAGCCAAATTTTAGCCGATTTCGAGGCCTTCGCGAAAAATGACGAAATAGCCCCCGGCGCGATTTTTGTTTCCGATCAATCAGTCAAATTTTAGCCCAATCCGACACCGTCGCGTAAAATGACGAAATTGCCCATGGCGCGATTTTTGTTTCCGATCAATCAGTCAAATTTGAACCCATTCCGACACCATCGCGAAAAATGACGAAATTGCACCCGGCGCGATTTTTGTTTCCCATCGATGAGTCAAATTTTAGCCGATTCCGAGCCCGTCGAAAAAATGACGAAATTGCCCCCGGCGCGATTTTAATTTTCGATCAATCAATCAAAATTGAGCCCATTCCGACACCGTCGCGAAAATGACGAAATTGCCCCTGGCGCGATTTTTGTTTCCGATCAATCAGTCAAATTTGAGCCCATTCCGACACCGTCTCGAAAA
>NW_019229099.1:0-3620 GCF_002742605.1 Olea europaea var. sylvestris
CCGAATTGTGCAAGTGCTAATTCTTTCAAAAAATGGCCAAAATCCCTCATACGTCATGACGAAGTGGTGAGTTCAATCCGAAATGGTCGCTACATTTCAAAAAAGTACTTATGGGACGAAAATGGACACCGTGTGCAAAAGTTACGCTCAATTCTTCGTACGCCGACTCTCCAAGCGTTCCAAATACGCAAGTGCTCATTCTTTCGAAAAATGGCCGAAAACCCTTGTTCGTCATGATGATGTCATGAGTTCAATCCAAAACGGTCGCTACATTTCCAAAAAGTACTTATGTGCCCAAAACGGACGCAGCTTTCAATAGTTACGCTCAATTCTTGGAACGCCGACAATCCAAGCGCTCCAAACATGCAAGTGCTCATTCTTTCGAAAAATGGCTAAAATCCCTCGTACGTCATGATGAAGTCGTGAGCCAATCCAAAACGGTCGCTACATTTCCAAAAAGTACTTATGGGCCCAAAACGGACACCGTGTGCAAAAGTTACGCTAAATTCTTCGTACGCCGACTCTCCAAGCGTTCCAAATATGCAAGTGCTCATTCTTTCGAAAAATGGCTAAAATCCCTCGTACGTCATGATGAAGTCGTGAGCCAATCCAAAACGGTCGCTACATTTCTGAAAAGTACTTATGTGCCCAAAACGGACGCAGTTTTCAATAGTTACGCTCAATTCTTCGTACGCCGACTCTCCAAGCGCTCCAATTATGCAAGTGCTAATTCTATCGAAAAATGGCCGAAGTCCCTCATACGTCACGACGAAGTGGTGAGTTCCATCCAAAATGATCCCTACATTTCCAAAAAGTACTTATGTGTCGAAAACGGACACTGTGTGCAAAAGTTATGCTTAATTCTACGTACGCTGACTCTCCAAGCGTTCCAAATATGCAAGTGCTCATTCTTTCGAAAAATGGCCAAAAACCCTTGTACGTCATGATGATGTCATGAGTTCAATCCAAAACGGTCTCTATATTTCCAAAAAGAACTTATGGGCCGAAAACGGACACCGTGTGCAAAAGTTACGCTCAATTCTTCGTACGTCGACTCTCCAAGCGTTCCAAATATGCAAGTGCTCATTCTTTCAAAAAATGGCCGAAAGCCCTCGTACGTCAGGATGAAGTCGTGAGTTCAATCCAAAATGATCGCTACATTTCCAAAAAGTACTTATGGGCCCAAAACGGACACCGTGGGCAAAAGTTACGCTCAATTCTTCATACGCCGACTCTCCAAGCGTTCCAAGTATGCAAGTGCTCAATCTTTCGAAAAATTGTCGAAATACCTCGTACATCACGATGAATTCGTGAGTTCAATCCAAAACGGTCGCTACATTTTCAAAAGGTACTTATGGGCCCAAAACGGACACCGTGGGCAAAAGTTACGCTCAATTCTTCATACGCCGACTCTCCAAGCGTTCCAAGTATGCAAGTGCTCAATCTTTCGAAAAATTGTCGAAATACCTCGTACATCACGATGAATTCGTGAGTTCAATCCAAAACGGTCGCTACATTTTCAAAAGGTACTTATGGGCCCAAAACGGACACCGTGTGCAAAAGTTATGCTCAATTCTTCGTACGCCGACTCTTCAAGCGTTCCAAATATGCAAGTGCTCATTCTTTTGAAAAATGGTTAAAATCCCTTGTATGTCACAATGAAGTCGTGAGTTCAACCCGAAACGGTCGCTACATTTCTTAAAAGTACTTATGTCCCTAAAACGGATGCAGTTTTCAATAGTTACACTCAATTCTTCGAACGCTGACAATCCAAGCACTCCAATTGTGCAAGTGCTAATTCTTTCGAAAAATGTCCAAAATCCCTCATACGTCACGACGAAGTGGTGAGTTCAATCCAAAACGATCGCTACATTTTCAAAAAGTACTTATGGGTCGGAAACGGACACCTTGTGCAAAAGTTACCCTCAATTCTTGGTACGCCGACTCTCCAAGCGTTCCAAATATGCAAGTTCTCATTTTTTCGACTCGCTACATTTCCAAGAAGAACTTATGGGCCGAAAATGGACACCGTGTGCAAAAGTTACGTTCAATTCTTCGTACGCCGACTCTCCGAGCGTTCCAAATATGGAAGTGCTCATTCTTTCGAGAAATGGCCAAAATCCCTCTTACATTATGATGAAGTCATGAGTTCAATCCAAAACGATCGCTACATTTCCAAAAAGTACTTATGGGCCCAAAACGGACATCGTGTGCGAAAGTTACGCTCAATTCTTCGTACGCCGACTCTCCAAGCGTTCCAAATATGCAAGTGCTCATTCTTTTGAAAAATGGCCGAAATCCCTCATACGTCACGATGAAGTCGTGAGTTCAATCCAAAATGGTCGTTACATTTCTGAAAAGTACTTATGTGCCCAAAACGAACGCAGCTTTCAATAGTTACGCTCAATTCTTCGAACGCCGACAATTCGAGCGCTCTAATTATGCAAGTGCTAATTCTTTTGAAAAATGGCTGAAATCCCTCATACGTCACGACGAAGTGGTGAGTTCAATCCAAAACGGTCGCTACATTTCCAAAAAGTACTTATGGGCCGAAAACGGACACCGTGTGCAAAAGTTACGCTCAATTCTTCGTACACCGACTCTCCAAGCGTTCCAAATATGCAAGTGCTCATTTTTTCGAAAAATGGCCGAAAACCCTTGTACGTCATGATGATGTCCTGAGTTCAATCCAAAACGATCGCTACATTTCCAAAAAGTACTTATTGTAATTATTATGCCCTAGGTCCAGTCAACTTTGGACATAAATACTTTTATATATAATTAATGCAATTAAATGGCAGATCTATTACTTAATTAATAGACAATTAAATAAATAATAGAGTCCGTAGATTCAAATATTTGTAAGTTGTTAATCACAAGGAGTTGTGATTGTGAGATACAAATTACATCTGATTGAATCTTAAATCATTTGTGGTCGTAAGTAATAACGAGATATGGATATCGTTATTACGGATAGACCATCACGTGTGACATATCTTACTTGTGAAGTAAGTAGCTGATCTGACAAGCTAAAGTGTGGTGACACTTAAATGAACACGTGGATGTTTTTGTTATAGAACAAAACATAGGAGACCCGTCGAGAGACTCTACATGGATAACTATCTAAGTGTCAGTGGTTAATCTTTAACGTTCGGTAGTGAAATTGGTCCTTTGACTTGAGGTCGTCATGGTACCTTATATGAGGACAGTCATACTTTGGCGGTGTTGGATGTTGCTCTGAAAAGGGCCGCTAATACGACATCGTTCAGGTACGTCAAGAATCGTATGAAGGTTGTGATTGATCAATAAAGGATTCGTCACTCTTAGATAGTACGAGATTATGATCTGCGTTTCATTCAATTAAGTCAATGATGAAATTCTTGGCCAAGGTGTACTCATAAGTCGAAAAGGAGTTTTCGATTTATATTGACTTAATAGTGGAGTGAAAGATATGGTCGATGATCGAGATTGACACAACTCCATATCTCGTAATTGATCGGATCATATTGAAGAAGGGATTATAGTTTCACGGTAAATGAACGAGTTTGGTTTTGTCATACCACGTGACATTTCCCGTCACATGTATTGCCCTGACACATTGCTAGATGTCAATCAGGGAC
>NW_019229100.1:0-3619 GCF_002742605.1 Olea europaea var. sylvestris
AATCGCGTCGGGCACAATTTCGTCATTTTTCACAAGGTTGTCGGAATCGGCTAAAATTTGACAGATTAATCGGAAATAAAAATTGCGCCGAGGGCAATTTCGTCGTTTTTCGCGACGGTGTCGGAATGGTCTAAAATTTGACTGATTGTTCGGAGACAAAAATCGTGCCGGCGGCTATTTCGGCATTTTTCGCGACTGTGTGGGAATGGGCAAAAATTTGAAAGATTGATCGAGAACAAAAATCGCGTCGGGGGCAATTTCGTCATTTTTCGCGACGGTGTCGGAATCGGCTAAAATTTGGCGGATTGATGGGAAACAAAAATCGCGCCGGGGGCAATTTCTTCATTCTTCGCGACGGCGTCAGAATCGGCTAAAATTTGACTGTTTGATAGGAAACAAAAATCGCGCCGGGTGCAATTTCGTCATTTTTCACGACGGTGTCGGAATCGTCTAAAATTTAACTGATTGATGGGAAACAAAAATCGTGCAGGGGCAATTTCATCATTTTTGGAGACGGTGTCGGAATGGGCTCAAATTTGACTGATTGATCGGAAACAAAAATCACATCGGGCGCAATTTCGTAATTTTTAACGACGGCGTCGGAATCGTCTAAAATTTAACTGATTGATGGGAAACAAAAATCGCGCAGGGGCAATTTCGTCATTTTTCGAGACGGTGTCGGAATGGGCTCAAATTTGACTGATTGATCGGAAACAAAAATCGCGCCGCGAGCAATTTCGTAATTTTTCGCGACGGTGTCGAAATCGGCTAAAATTTGACTGATTGATCGGAAACAAAAATCGCGCCGCGAGCAATTTCGTAATTTTTCGCGACGGTGTCGAAATCGGCTAAAATTTGACTGATTGATCGGAAACAAAAATCGCGCCGCGAGCAATTTCGTAATTTTTCGCGACGGTGTCGAAATCGGCTAAAATTTGACTGATTGATCGGAAAAAAATGGAGCCGGGGGCAATATCCTCTTTTTTCGCGACGGTGTTGGAATCGTCTAAAATTGGACTGATTGATGGGAACCAAAAATCGCGCCGCGAGCAATTTCGTAATTTTTCGCGACGATGTCGGAATCGGCTAAAATTTGACTGATTGATGGGAGACAAAAATTAAGCCGGGGGTGATTTCGTAATTTTTCGCGACGGTGTCGAAATGAGCTGAAATTTGACAGATTGATCGGAAACAAAAATCGCGTCGGGCGCAATTTCGTCATTTTTCACAACGGTGTCGGAATCGGCAAAAATTTGACAAATTAATAGGTAATAAAAATCTCGCCGCGGGCAATTTCGTCGTTTTTCGCGACGGCGTCGGAATGGTCTAAAATTTGACTGATTGATCGGAAACAAAAATCGCGCCGGGGGCAATTTCGTCATTTTTCGTGACGGTGTCGTAATCGGCTAAAATTTGACTGATTGATGGGAAACAAAAATCGCGCCGGGGGCGATTTCGTCATTTTTCACGACGGTGTCGAAATGGGCTCAAATTTGACCGATTGATCGAAAACAAAAATCGCGCCGGGGGCAATTTCGTCATTTTTCGTGACGGTGTCGTAATCGGCTAAAATTTGACTGATTGATGGGAAACAAAAATCGCGCCGGGGGCGATTTCGTCATTTTTCACGACGGTGTCGAAATGGGCTCAAATTTGACCGATTGATCGAAAACAAAAATCGCGCCGGGGGCAATTTCGTCATTTTTCGTGACGGTGTCGTAATCGGCTAAAATTTGACTGATTGATGGGAAACAAAAATCGCGCCGTGGGCAATTTCGTCATTTTTCGCGACGGTGTCGGAATCGGCTAAAACTTGACTGATTGATGGGAAACAAAAATCGCGCCGGGGGCGATTTCGTCATTTTTCACGACGGTGTCGAAATGGGCTCAAATTTGACCGATTGATCGGAAAAAAATCGCCCCGGGGGCAGTTTCGTCTTTTTCGCGACGGTGTTGGAATCGTCTAAAATTTGACTGATTGATGAAAAACAAAAATCTCGCCGGGGGCAATTTCGTCATTTTTCGCGACGATGTCGTAATCGGCTAAAATTTGACTGATTGATGGGAAACAAAAATCGCGCAGGGGGCGATTTCGTCATTTTTCGCGACTGAGTCGAAATGGGCTCAAATTTGACCGATTGATCGGAAAAAAATGGAGCCGGGGGCAATATCCTCTTTTTTCGCGAAGGTGTTGGAATCGTCTAAAATTGGACTGATTGATGGGAACCAAAAATCGGGCCGGGGGCTATTTCGTCATTTTTCGCAACGGTGTCAGAGTCGGCTAAAATTTGACTGATTGATGGGAAACAAAAATTAAGCCGGGGGTGATTTCGTAATTTTTCGCCACGGTGTCGAAATGGTCTCAAATTTGGCAGATTGATCGGAAACAAAAATCGCGTCGGGCGCAATTTCGTCATTTTTCACAACGGTGTCGGAATCAGCTAAAATATGACACATTAATCGGTAATAAAAATCGAGCCGAGGGCAATTTCGTCGTTTTTCGCGACGGCGTCGGAATGGTCTAAAATTTGACTGATTGATCGGAAACAAAAATCGCGCCTGGGTCTACTTCGTCATTTTTCGCGACTGTGTTGGAATGGGCCAAAATTTCACAGATTGATGGGAAACAAAAATCGCGCCGAGGGCAATTTCGTCATTTTTCGCGACGGTGTCGTAATCGGCTAAAATTTGACCGATTGAAGGGAAACAAAAATCGTGACGGGGGCGTTTTCGTAATTTTTCGCGACGGTGTCGAAATGGGCTCAAATTTGACCAATTGATCGGAAACAAAAATCGCGCCGGGGGCAATTTCGTCATTTTTCGTGACAGTGTTGAAATCGGCTAAAATTTGACTGATTGATGGGAAAAAAAATCGCGCAGGGGCAATTTCGTCATTTTTCGAGACGGTGTCGGAATCGGCTAAAATTTGACTGATTGATGGGAAACAAAAATTACGCCGGGGGCAATTTCGTCATTTTTCGCGACGGTGTCGGAATCGGCTAGAATTTGACTGATTCATGGAAAACAAAAATCGCTCAGGGGGCGATTTCGTCATTTTTCGCGACGGTGTCGAAATGGGCTCAAATTTGACCGATTGATCGGAAACAAAAATCGGTCCGGGGGCAATTTCGTCATTTTTCGCGACAATGTCGAAATCGGCAAAAATTTGATTGATTGATGGGAAACAAAAATCGCGCTGGGGGAATTATCGTCATTTTTCGCGACGGTGTCGGAATCGGCTGAAACTTGACTTATTGGTGGGAAACAAAAATCGCGCCGGGAACAATTTCGTCATTTTTCGCGACGGTGTCGGAATCGGCTAAAATTTGACTGATTGATGGGAAAAAATATCGCGCCATGGGCGATTTCGTCATTTTTCTCGACGGTGTCGAAATGGGCTGAAATTTGACCAATTCATCGGAAAAAAAATCGCGTCGGGGTCGATTTCGTCTTTTTTCTCGACGGTTTTGGAATCTTCTAAAATTTGACTGATTGATGGGAAACAAAAATCGCGCCGGGAGCAATTTCGTCATTTCTCGCGACGGTGTCGGAATTCGCTAAAATTTGACTGATTGATGGGAAAAAAATCGCGCCGGGGGCGATTTCGTCATTTTTCGCG
>NW_019229101.1:0-2951 GCF_002742605.1 Olea europaea var. sylvestris
ATGGGCTTTAATTTGACAGACTGATCAAAAATAAAAATCGCGTCGGAGGCAATTTCGTCAATTTTCGCGACGCTGTCGGAATGTGCTAAAATTTGACGGGCTGATCAGAAATAAAAATCGCGTCGGGGGCATTTCGTCATTTTTCGCGACGGTGTCGGAATGGGCTAGAATTTGACAGGCTGATCGGAAACAAAAATCGCGCTGGGGGCAATTTCGTCATTTTTTGCGACGGTGTCGGAATGTGCTAAAATTTGACAGGGTGATCGAAAACAAAAATCGCGCCGGGGGCAATTTCGTCATTTTTCGCGACGGTGTCGGAATGGGCTAAAATTTGACAAGCTGATCGGAAATAAAAATCGCGTCGGGGGCATTTTGTCATTTTTCGCGACGGCATCGCAACGGGCTAATATTTGACAGGGTGATCGGAAACAAAAATCGCGCCGGGGAAATTTCGTCGTTTTTCGCGACTGTGTCGGAATGGGCTAAAATTTGACAGGCTGATCGGAAACAAAATCCGCGCCGCACTGGGGGGCAATTTCGTCATTTTTCACGACGGTGCCGGCATGGGCTAAAATTTGACAGGCTGATCGGAAACAAAATCCGCGCCGCACTGGGGGGCAATTTCGTCATTTTTCACGACGGTGCCGGCATGGGCTAAAATTTGACAGGCTGATCGGAAACAAAATCCGCGCCGCACTGGGGGGCAATTTCGTCATTTTTCACGACGGTGCCGGCATGGGCTAAAATTTGACAGGCTGATCGGAAACAAAAATCGCGCCGGGGGCAATTTCGTCATTTTTCGCGACGGTGTCGGAATGGGCTTTAATTTGACAGACTGATCAAAAATAAAAATCGCGTCGGAGACAATTTCGTCAATTTTCGCGACGGTGTCGGAATGGGCTAAAATTTGACATGCTGATCGGAAATAAAAATCGCGTCGGGGGCATTTTGTCATTTTTCGCGACGGCATCGCAACGGGCTAATATTTGACAGGTTGATCGGAAACAAAAATCGCGCCGGGGGCAATTTCGTCAGTTTTGCGACGGTGTCGGAATGTGCTAAAATTTGACAGGGTGATCGGAAACAAAAATCGCGCCGGGGGCAATTTCGTCATTTTTCGCGACGGTGTCGGAATGGGCTAAAATTTTGACATGTTGATCGGAAATAAAAATCGCGTTGGGGGCAATTTCGTCATTTTTCGCGACGGTGTCGGAATGGGCTTTAATTTGACAGACTGATCAAAAATAAAAATCGCGTCGGAGGCAATTTAGTCAATTTTCGCGACGGTGTTGGAATGGGCTAAAATTTGACAGGACGTTCGGAAACAAAAATCGCGCCGGGGGCAATTTCGTCATTTTTCGCGACGGCATCGCGACGGGCTAATATTTGACAGGTTGATCGGAAACAAAAATCGCGCCGGGGGCAATTTCGTCATTTTTTTCGACGTTGTCGGAATGTGCTAAAATTTGACAGGGTGATCGGAAACAAAAATCGCGCCGGGGGCAATTTCGTCATTTTTCGCGACGGTGTCGGAATGGGCTAAAATTTGACATGTTGATCGGAAATAAAAATCGCGTCGGAGGCAATTTCGTCATTTTTCGCGACGGTGTCGGAATGGGCTTTAATTTGACAGACTGATCAAAACTAAAAATCGCGTCCGAGGCAATTTCGTCAATTTTCGCGACGGTGTCGGAATGGGCTAAAATTTGACAGGCTGATCGGAAACAAAAATCGTGTCGTGGGTAATTTCGTCATTTTTCGCGACGGTGTCGGAACGGGATAAAATTTCACAGGTTGATCGTAAACAAAAATCGCATCGGGGGCAATTTCGTCATTTTTCGCGATGGTGTCGGAATGTGCTAAAATTTGACAGGGTGACCGGAAATAAAAATCGCATCGGGGGCAATTTCGTCATTTTTCGCGACGGTGTCGGAATGGGCTAGAATTTGACAGGCTGATCGTAAAAAAACAAAAATGGCGCCGGGGGCAATTTCGTCATTTTTCGCGACGGTGTCGCAATGGGCTAAAATTTGACAGGTTGATCAGAAACAATAATCGCGCCGGGGGCAATTTCGTCATTTTTTGCGCCGGTGTCGGAATGTGCTAAAATTTGACAGGGTGATCGGAAACAAAAATCGCGCCGGGGGCAATTTCGTCATTTTTCGCGACGGTGTCGGAATGGGCTAAAATTTGACATGTTGATCGGAAATAAAAATCGCGTCGGAGGCAATTTCGTCATTTTTCACGACGGTGTCGGAATGGGCTTTAATTTGACAGACTGATCAAAAATAAAAATCGCGTCGGAGGCAATTTCGTCAATTTTCGCGACGGTGTCGGAATGGGCAAAAATTTGACGGGCTGATCGGAAATAAAATTTGCGTCGGGGGCATTTTGTCATTTTTCGCGACTGTGTCGGAATGGGCTAGAATTTGATAGGCTAATCGGAAACAAAAATCGCGCCGGGGGCAATTTCGTCATTTTTCGCGACGGTGTCGGAACGGGCTAAAATTTGACAGGACGTTCGGAAAAAAAAATCGCGCCGGGGGCAATTTCGTCATTTTTCGCGACGGTGTCGGAACGAGCTAAAATTTGACAGGACGTTCGGAAACAAAAATCGCGCCGGGGGCAATTTCGTCATTTTTAGCGACGGTGTCGGAACGGGCTAAAATTTGACAGGTTGATCGAAAACAAAAATCGCGTCGGGGGCAATTTCGTCATTTTTCGCGACGGTGTCGGAATGGGCTAAAATTTGACATGTTGATCGGAAATAAAAAACGCGTCGGAGGCAATTTCGTCATTTTTCGCGACGGTGTCGGAATGGGCTTTAATTTGACAGACTGATCAAAAATAAAAATCGCATCGGAGGCAATTTCGTCAATTTTCGCGACGGTGTCGGAATGGGCTAAAATTTGACAGGCTGATCGGAAATAAAAATCGCGTCGGGGGCATTT
>NW_019229101.1:3014-3619 GCF_002742605.1 Olea europaea var. sylvestris
ACGGGCTAAAATTTGACAGGTTGATCGGAAACAAAAATCGCGTCGGGGGCAATTTCGTCATTTTTCGCGACGGTGTCGGAATGGGCTAGAATTTGACAGGCTGATCGGAAACAAAAATCGTGTCGAGGGATTTTTCATCATTTTTCGCAACGGCGTCGGAATGGGCTAGAATTTTGACAGGCTGATCGGAAACAAAAATCGCGTCCGGGGCAATTTCGTCATTTTTCGCGACAGTGTCGAAACGGGCTAAAGTTTGACAGGTTGATAGGAAACAAAAATCGCGTCGAGGGCAATTTCGTCATTTTTCGCGACGGAGTCGGAATGTGCTAATATTTGACAGTATGATCGGAAACAAAAATCGAGCCGGGGGCAATTTCTTCATTTTTCGCGACGGTGTCGGAACGGGCAAAAATTTGAGAGGCTGATCGGAAATAAAAATCGCGCCGGAGGGAATTTCTTCATTTTTCGCGACGGTGTCGGAACCGGCTAAAATTTGATAGGTTGATCGGAAACAAAAATCGAGCCGAGGGCAATTTCTTCATTTTTCGCGACGGTGTCGGAATGGGCTAAAATTTGACATGTTGATAGGAAATAAAAATCGAGTC
>NW_019229102.1:0-3619 GCF_002742605.1 Olea europaea var. sylvestris
ATATGATCCCATATGGAGGTTTGGTAATACCGAAAGTCAGGCCCTATGTTGTTGCCCAAAGGGCTTGTTGTGGGCTAGAATACGGAGTGTTACCACACCCCCACTATGCTGGTATCATATTCCTTTATTTAATTGGCGTTCTTGTACCACTTGTGCTAATTTATCCAAATATAAATACTTGACAACTTTTCAATGTAATGATTTTCTCTAATACGTACTAATTACACTATTATCATTATTATAATAAGCTGATTATATAATAATTAAGAATAATATTACTTGTATATAATGGAGTTAGATAATAATTTACATACGAATGATGTGTCAAAACGAGAGTAGAGGAATTTTTTTATTAGGTTGAAAAAATTATGACCCAATAATTATGTGGGTGTAAATCGTTATAGTCATGTAGCACGATTGAATAATTAAGTATGTGTTTGGCCCCCATTCTTAACTAATTTTAATGGATGAAATAGTGTTTTTTTGAAAAAATATGTGGTCGAAAAAGAATGAAAAGTTTTTGATTTGTGTGTAGTATTATTTTATGGAAGATTGTATGTTAAAAATAGGAGAGAAAAAAGAATGAGATAACAATGGGGGCCAAACTAGGGATGTTAATTGGGCCGAGCCGGCTCGGCTCGTCAAAGCTCAGTTCGTGGGCTCGTCAAATGACGAGCCGTAGCTCGAGCCGAGCGGGGGATCGAGTCCAACGAGTCGAGCCCGCTCGGCTCGTTGAGAAAAGTGGAAAAAAATAAAATTTTATCAATAAAATTTGAAAAATTTGCAAAAAAATAAAAAAATATATAAAAATTCACGAACTCGCGAGCGGCTCTTGGGCTCGGCTCGGCCCACGAGCTCGGCTCGCCACGAGGCCGAGCCCACTGCCATCCCTAGGCCAAACACATGCTAATACTATTATCATAACAATTTAAGAGAGGGCTAATTGCATGTGCACCTCCTGTTCTGGACCCTACCATGTTTCACACGTGGCAAATTTTATCGGCTTAGCCTTCGTTTATTTTTCATTTTTGAAAGAATGAGAATTAAAAATATAGTCGTTATGGGCTTCACACAAGAGATAGAAATTCAAATTTGATGACTTGATGAATGAATAACGGTCATATTTTTTTTATTTTAATGAGAAAATAATGAAAATCAAACAGGGACTTATATTAAACAAAAACAACGTCGAGGACTCACCTAGAATGTATTATTACCATTTTATTAGTGGACCATTCTTGGGGTACATAATGGACACTATAATGGTGGCGCCTCCCCATTATGTGTCCATTATGTACATTCAAAATCTTCCTTTATTTGTGGGAAAAGAATTTTGCTGTCAGAGGTTGTACTTTACGCACAATTAGAGCCCCGTTTAGTAGTTATTTTCTTGAAAATGTATTTTTCTCTTTCTTATTTTCAACTACACATTCTTTATTAAAATAATATTATACGTAAGTAAAAAAAATTTCCTTATTTTTCAACCATATATTTCATATCAATTTACTAATCTAAAATGCTTTTTTATATAAAAATAACTATCAAACACGATTTACAATTTTTTCTTCTGTTGACCAATTCAAAATTTCCCTTAAGTGAGACCCAGACGCTCAGTAGATTAATAGACCGGCGCGTGAGTAAACTCCGTAGTTTATATACTGTAGACCTTTTCAATCTCTACCGTTGCTACACTCATTGTTAACGGTTTAGATCAAGCAATAGGTAGGACCCACTAGAGCTACCTATGGGAACGAAAATTGCAACAGAGGTTTATAATCTTTTGTCCAAATAACAAGTCAGCGTCCAAATTTTATAAACAAACAAGTCAATCCCCATTTTTTTTTATTGTAGTTGCGGGTTAATTATTATGTCACTGTTTGGTAGATTTTTTTTTAAAGAATATATTTTATGAAAAATTATTTTTTAGAGAATGTATAATTAAAAAGTACGAAATAATTATAACTCCACGTGAAAAATGGTCGAAAATGAGCATTTGTTTGGCACACATTATTTTCAAAATAAATTTCTCTCTCTTCTACTTCCAACTACATATTCTTCAATAAATTAATATTATATGTAAATCTCAAAAAAATTTCTTATTTTTTAATCACACATTTTTCGTCAAATCACTATTCTAAAATACATTTTTGACAAAAAATGGGGCTCAAACAGGCTATGAATTTGAAAAAAAAAATTTGAATTTTAAAAATTAAACCAATTATCCATTACGTTTAGTCAATATCATCAAAACTATTATTTAGATCCTGTTTGTTTCCCATTAAAATGAAAAATTATAACTGTTATCCATTACATCAAATCATCATATTTAAATTTCTATTTTTTGTGTGGGGCCCGTAACGACTATAATTTTCATTCTAATTTTTATATAAATGAAAAACAAACGGGGCCTTAATATGTTAATATTGAAATCCATTCACTCGTTTTTAAACTTAAAAATGGAATATAATAATTAAAGCATAAAGCAAATAACAAACGTATCATTTATTCAATCAAATTGGAACCGGAATAAGAAATTCATATTTGCATTCTAAGATTCTGGAACTTTGATTTTTGAATTCGACATAATTCACCGTATTGACTCGTACTTTCATGTCGTGGTGGACAGCATTCTGAATTGTCTACTTTGACGAATGCTAATTCTAATTGATTTTAAAAATTGTTGCATTTATGAAAAATCAAATGCTTGCAACTATTTTACATAGATCGATCCACTTGTCCATCATTGTTTTAAAATTTGATGAAAAATCTAATAATTAACCCTGAAAATAATTTCCATTCAAATCTTTTTAAATTGCCACGTCATCTTCATCAAAGCATACCTCACTTCAAATCTATGGATATCAGTGAAGCCAAGAAGCAAACGAAATAAAAATGGGACACGCGATAAGTGTAGAGAAAGTGGATGATTAATTCCCTCTTTTTTTACAGACTGTGGATCAATTTGCTACTATTTCAGCACATTGGGGATCAATAGTGCAGTTTCTTCCGAAAGAAAAAGGAAAAAAAACAGAAAAATGAGTAGACGAAGACTATAGCTCTGCATACACTTGCGTTCATTCATTTCCTCTCTCTCTTCATTTCTATCTCTGTAACTTCTCTCTCCGAAGACGTCATTTCTGCTTGGCCTTTGCTTGTGTTGTGTAGAGCTGAAGTAGAGTAAGGTGGAGGGACAAAAGTTGTAAATTCATTTAACTGCGGGCGGAATTGTATCGGGCGTTTGTCTGAAGCCATCGGAAAAGCAAAGTCAAGCCCTCTCGATCGAGGTGTGCTACTATCCTTGTTTTCCAATTTTACCCTCGGATCGCTAAAATATCTCCAATTCTGAGGTTTTGTGAAGTTCTCTGCATGTAAATTTATCTGGTTTATTTTGAGGAATTTAGCTGATTTTGATTTGGGTCAAATTGTGCTTGTAAAAAAGATTTGATTTTTGTTTTTTGAGCTGAGCGTTTGAGTTATTTATTCGACGTCGTTTTTTGGAGTGGAAAATTGACGGTGAAATGGACTTGGCAGTCAACTCATAATAAAGGAAAGGAGGAAAATATATAAATGGAGCAAACCATAAATTAATGTACAGTTATTGTATGAAAGATCATAAAAA
>NW_019229103.1:0-3619 GCF_002742605.1 Olea europaea var. sylvestris
ATCCTAATTTGGTAATATTCACTTTTAAGATCTATTTAACTAAAGATATATAATCCATGCAATTCATCAAGCATATCGTCTAACCTAGGTATGGGATGATGATACTCTATCCTTGTATTGTTGACCACTCTGTAATCAATGCACATCCTCCACGTCCCATTTTAAGGTACAAGTAGCACTAGCAATGCACATAAACTCATGATTCCCTTACATATCCTCCGCTAATCAATATTCTTCACGTCTTTGCAATTTCTTTGTCTCCTTGGGATTACTTCAAGAAACTGATGAGTTTAGAATAACAGCTTCAAATATAAAGTCAACTTAGCGTTCAATTCCGCAAATGAGTGGTAACCCACTCAACATGTTCTTAGAAAACAAGTTTTTAAATTCCTACAATAAATAAATCGCCAAATTAGGGAGGGGTTGTTTAGATTCCTCAAAATTAAGGAATGATTCCTTATAAACCAACAATATCAAATGTTGTCTTTCCACTAAAGCCCTCTTCATTTTACTCTGTTTTGCAAAAAACCTCACTTTTGATTTTCACTCTCTCTGAAAACTCTTTCTTTTCTTTCTTGTGATCCATTATTTTTAGCCACGTCACTATTTTCTCTCTCTTTCTTGTTCTTTGTTTACTTACTCTCAATTTCAATTGATCCCCATAGACTTGTTTTGGTGTTAAGAGAACAAAACTGATTGATTTTCCATCTTTCACAAAGTTGTACTATTTTTATACCCATCATGTATCAATTTTCTATCATATTGTCATGACCTTCTTAACAAGATATGTCCAGCATGTATAGGAACCTCGTCATACATCACCTAATCACTATACTTCACAATATTAAAGCTTACCAAGACTTGCTTAGTAGCCCTCTACTATATTAGATATAACCCTATTTAAACCATGGTCATTGTGGCCTCCTTACCATCCTCAACATTGGCTATAATCATAGCTATATCAATCTCCTTAAGGTAATCCTTCATACTCCTTGAGCCTTGGCTAAGGCTTTATAGTTTTTGATAAAGGTTTTTATAGTAATGACTAGGTACAAATTCCCTCATGATAGTTTTCAATTCACCCCATGTTTCTACAGGCCTCTCACGATTCCTTCTCCTATTTGTTGCCAATTAATCCTACCATATTATTGCATAATTAGTAAATTCTATCACTGCTAGTTTATTTTTTTCTCGTCAAAATAAATATGGCAATCAAAGATTAACTCTAACTTCTTCCCACTCCAAATAACATCAGGATCGTTCCTAACTTAGAATGAAGGAATTTTCATCTTAATACTACTTAAATCTCGATCAATTCGATCTCCACCAAAGTCTCTAAGATCTCCTCTTGAACCCCTATCACGATTATTTCTTCTAATCCTCATTCTACCCACTTTGACCTCTAAGACTTGGTAATCCGCATTCTCACTCTCTACTTCATTCTCATCATCAAATCTAGCTTTAGGATCACGCTTATCTTGCCTTCTAACTTTAAGAACTCCTCTAGGTTGCCCCTTTTATAAGTTTGCAATCACTGTATCATGCCAATCCATTCTATTACTAATTTTTCCAAACACCATATTCATCTACTCACATTATTGTTGTGTGGCTTTTAACATGAAAGATTAATTGTTCTCCTCCTTAGATATCAATTCTTCTCTTTCACACATCTTGATAACTAGAATTATATGCCTCATGTGTTTGCACTCAAGCTCCCATTTGGCTCTCATTTGTGGAAATGAAAATTGGTGGAATAGTATTTTTTTTGAAAAATGAATGGTTGAGAAAGAAAGAAAAATTTTTGATTTACGTATAATATTATTTTATAGAATATTATGCGATTAAAAATATGAAAATATGGAATGAAAATAGATGGAGGTCAAACGGGGGCCAAGTGCTTCACTCAATTTTGCCTTTTTCCCAATAAAAAACTCACTGCTCTTGCCCTTTTTTCCTCTCTATGCATTTTTTGTCAAGTTCTTTAAGGAATTAATTGATCTTAATAAAAAAATTCAATCCTTCAAACTCGTAAGAACAAAAGAGGGAAAAAAAAAAAAAGGAAGGATGATCACTCAACAAGGACTTAAGAAGGAAAAAAATGAAAGAAATTGAATGAAAACACAACAAAGAATTTCAAGATAGGGTATCTTGAAATTAATCTATGCATTTTCTCAACAAGATTGATATCAAAGGATGATATAGGTATTGAATGACTAGAAAAATAGTATTTCTTGAAAATTTCGCCACAAGAATTTCGAGAAACTATTTCTTGAAATTGAATAAACCTTATCTTGACTTTCTTGGAATTGATCTATGCATTTTCTCAACAAGATTGATATTGTAACGTCCCAAGTCCATCACTGAATTTTATTTAAAAAAAAAAAAAAAAACATAGACTTGAAATGTTTACAAACATCTCCTCTATCATATTTAAGCCAACTATTCTCTCTCCTTTTCTTTTTCTTACTTGATTTGATCGATAAATTGATAAAGATAATCAAACGAATTAAATAAATTTTTTATATAAATCAACATATTAAACAACTACAAATTTTAAAAACAGAAAATCAAATTAATATAAAATGTCCAAAGTTCGAATACAAAAATAGTAAAAATAATGTGCACATAATTACACATAGGATGTCCTAACAATAAAATTTTGACAATAATCATTTTTCTAAAAACTTTACTTATCAACCACATAAGCACCACTCTATCAATCTGCCACATGTCTATACGACCCATTCTAATCTAAAAAGTTATTGTAAGAGTGAGTATTTTCTACTGAGTATTTAAAAAAAATACTTAATAAGAAATACGTGCATATTCTTATTAATATAATATAAATATAAAATAACATGGCATATCGACATTTCTTAGACTTAAAGCAAATTAGTCGCGACATCCAATAACTCAAGAAATTTCATAAGAATTTTTATATCTCGTAGGATTTTCATATTTGACCAAACGGTCTATCCCGTAAGATCTAACTTATCCGACCTAGTGGTACATTCCGTAGGATTTAACATAAAAACAACCCGAAAGCCTTAGTTTCATGTCAAAATCTATAAGATATTAAGAAAATAAGAATTTACCACTCTCGCAAAATATTCTTACCTCAATTGTCACCAAACTGCTAAAATTGTGACTTGAATTGATGGTATAAGAAAGAAACAGATTTTGTATGAAAATGGAATATAAATTTGTAAATTTCTTGAGACAAAACACATTCACCTTAAAAAATTGTATTTATAATTTTGAAATGTAACTTCCAATCCAATCAAACGACATTCAATTTTTAAAATAATTCAATCAAAACATTTTTTTGGAGATAAATTAAGAATTTATGAGTTTAATAAACTTAATTGTCATTATCAATACTATAAGTTATATTAAATTATAATATCACCTTTTCATTTTCCAAGTTACCGTCATTGCCTCTCTTATTTTATATATAAAATATTATAATGATACACTTTCTTTCTTACTAAATAATTCGGACACAACTAGCACGAAAATATTATTTCTTGATTCCAAATTATTTTATTTAATACGGACTACAAAATGAGTATAATATTTGATATATTTTATTAACTTCTAAAATACTTAAATGTTTGAC
>NW_019229104.1:0-3618 GCF_002742605.1 Olea europaea var. sylvestris
AATTAATTATTCGGATGCCCAAACGAAGGAATTTGGCTAAAATCCTGTGATCCTGGGTCCATGCCCCGAGTCCAATTTCGTAGGTCGTTTCCAGTCAACCTGCCAAATTTTGGCCCATTCCGACACCGTCGCGACAAATGACAAAATTACCCCTGGTGCAGTTTATCATTGTTAATTTTTTGTCCAGTACTTCTTCAACCTGACATAATTGATAAGGAAAATAATTATTCGGAGGCCCAAACGAAGGAATTTGGTTAAAATCCCGTGATCCCGGGTCTGTGCCCTGAGTCCAATTTCGCGGGCCGTTTCCAATCAACCTGCCAAATTTTGGTCCATTTCGACACCGTCGTGACAAATGACAGAATTGTACCTGGTGTGGTTTTTCTTTGTTAATTTTCTGTCCAGCACCTCTTCAACGTGACATAATTAATACAGAAATTAATGATTCGAAAGCCCAAACAAAGGAATTTGGCTAAAATCCCGTGATCCCAGGTCGGTACGAGGAGTCCAATTTAGCGGGTCGTTTCCGATCAACACGCCAAATTTCGGCCCATTTCGACACATTCACAACAAATGAAACAATTGCCCCTGGTGCGATTTTTCTTTGTTAATTTTCTGTCCAGTAGTTCTTCAACTTGACGTAATTAATATGGAAATTAATTCGGAGGTCTAAACGAAGAAATTTGGCTAAAATCCCGTGATCCCGGGTCTATGCTCCGAGTCCAATTTCACGGGCCTTTTCCAATCAACGACCAAATTTTGGCCCATTCCGACACCATCACGACAAATGACAAAATTGCCCCAAGTGCTTTTTTCTTTGTTAATTTTCTATCCAACACTTCTTCAACCTGACATAATTAATAAGTAAATTTATTATTCGGAGGCCCAAACGAAGGAATTTGGCTAAAATCTCGTGATCTTGGGTCTGTGCCTCGAGTCCAATTTCGCGGACCGTTTCCAATCAACCTGCCGAATTTCTGCCCATTCCGACACTATCATGACAAATGACAAAATTGCCCCTGGTGCGGTTTTGTTTTGTTAATTTTCCATCCATTACTTCTTCAACCTAACATAATTAATAAGAAAATTAATTATTCGGAGGCCCAAATGATGGAATTTGGGAAAAATCCCGTGATCTCGAGTCTGTACCCTTAGTCCAATTTGGCGGGCCGTTTCTAATCAACCTGCCAAATTTCGGCCCATTTCGACACCGTCGCGACAAATGACAAAATTGCCCTCGATGCGATTTTTCTTTGTTAATTTTCTGTCCAGCGGTTCTTCAACTTGACATAATTAATACGAAAATTAATTATTCGGAGGCCGAAACGAAGTAATATGGCTAAAATCCCGTGATCCCGGGTCTGTGCCCCGAGTCCAATTTTGCGGGCCGTTTCCAGTCAACCTACCAAATTTTGGCCCATTACGACACCGTCGCGAGAAATGACAAAATTACCACTGGTATGATTTTTCTTTGTTAATTTTCTGTCCAACACTTCTTCAACCTAACATAATTAATACGAAAATTATTTATTCGGAGGCCCAAATGAAGGGATTTGGCTAAAATCCCGTGATCTCAGGTCCTTGTCCCAAGTGCAATTTCACGGGTCATCTCCAATCAACCTTTCTAAATTTCTGCCCATTCCGTCACTGTCGTGACAAATGACAAAATTGCCCCTGGTGCGATTTTGCTTTGTTAATTTTCCGTCCATCACTTCTTCAATCTAGCATAATTAATAAGAAAATTAATTATTCGGAGGCCCAAACGAAGGAATTTGGCTAAAATCCTGTGATCCCGAGTCTTTGCCCCGAGTGCAATTTCGCAAGCCGTTTTCTATCAACCTGCAGAGTTTCGGCCCTTTTCGAAATAGTCGCGACAAATGGCAAAATTGCCCCTGGTGCAATTTTTCTTTGTTAATTTTCTGTCTAGCACTTCTTCAACCTAACATAATTAATACGAAAATTAATTATTCGGATGCCCAAACGAAGGAATTTAGCTAAAATCCATTGTTCTCGGGTCCGTTCCCCAAGTCCAATTTCACAGGCCGTTTCCAATCAACCTGCCAAACTTCGGCCCATTTCGACACCATTGCAAAAAATGACAAAATTGCCCCTGGTGAGATTTTTCTTTGTTAATTTTCTGTCCAGTACTTCTTCAACCGGACATATTCGATAAGGAAAATAATTATTCATAGGCCCAAACAAAGGAGTTTGGCTAAAATCCCATGATCTCGAGTTTGTGCCCCGAGTCCAATTTCACGGGCCGTATCCAATCGACCAGCCAAATTTCGACCCATTCCGACACCATCGTGACAAATGACAAAATTGCCCCTAGTGCGATTATTCATTGTTAATTTTCTGTCCAGCACTTCTTCTACCTGACATAATTACTACGAAAATTAATTATTCGGAGGCCCAAACCAAGGAATTTGGCTATAATCCTGTTATCCCGGGTCTATGCCCGGAGTCCAATTTCGCGGTCCGTTTCCAATCAACCTGCAAAATTTCGGCCCATTCTGACACTGTCGCGATAAATGACAAAATTGCGCCTGGTGTGGTTTTTCTTTGTTAATTTTCTTTCTAGCACTTCTTCCACCTGACATGATTAACACGGAAATTAATTATTGGGAGGCACAAACGAAGGAATTTGGCTAAAATCCCATTATCCCAGGTCGGTGTCCCGAGTCCAATTTTGCAGAACGTTTCCATTCAACCTTCTAAATTTCGACCCATTTCGACACCGTCGCGACAAATGACAAAATTGCTCGAGGTGCGGCTTTTCTTTGTTAATTTTCTATCCAGCACTTCTTCAACCTGACATAATTAATATGGATATTAATTATTCGGAGGCCCAAACGAAGGAATTTGGCTAAAATCTCGTGATCCCGGGTCAGTGCCCCGAGTCAAATTTCTCGGGCCGTTTCCAATCAACCTGCCAAATTTAAGCCCATTCTGACACTGTCGCGATAAATGACAAAATTGCCCCTAGTGCGGTTTTGCTTTGTTAATTTTCTGTCCAACACTTCTTCAACTTGACATAATTAATAAGGAAATTAATTATTTGGAGGCCCAAACGAAGGAATTTGGGTAAAATCCTGTGATCCCGGGTCTGTGCCCCGAGTACAATTTCGCGGGCCGTTTCCAATCAACCTGCCAAATTTTGGCTCATTCCGACACCGTCGCGACAAATGACAAAATTGCCCCTAGTGCAATTTTGATACGTTAATTTTTTGTCCAGCACTTCAACCTGACATAATTAATACGAAAATTAATTATTCAGAAGTCGAAACGAAGGAATTTGGCTAAATTCCGGTGATCTCGGGTCTATGCCTCGAGTCCAATTTCTCGGGCCGTTTTCAATCAACCTGCAAAATTTCAGCCCATTCCGACACTGTCGCGACAAATGACAAAATTGCCCCAGGTACGATTTTGCTTTGTTAATTTTTTGTCCAACACTTCTTCAACCTGACATAATTAATAAGGAAATTAATTATTCGGAGGCCAAACCAAGGAATTTGGGTAAATTCCCGTGATCCCCGGTCTGTGCCATGAGACAAATTTCGCGGTCCGTTTCCAATCAACCTGCCAAATTTCGGCCCATTCCGACACCGCTGCGACAAA
>NW_019229105.1:0-3618 GCF_002742605.1 Olea europaea var. sylvestris
TTTTGGATTGAACTCACAACTTCGTCGTGGCGTATGAGGGATTTTAGCCATTTTTGAAAGAATGAGCACTTGCATATTTGGAGTGCTTGGATAGTCGCCGTACGAATAATTGAGCGTAACTTTTGCACACGGTGTCCGTTTCGGGCCCATAAGTACTTTTTGGAAATGTAGCGACCGTTTTGGATTGAACTTAAGACTTCGTCGTGACGTAAGAGGGATTTCGGCCATTTTTCGAAAGAATGAGCACTTGCATATTTGGAATGCTTGGAGAGTCGGCGTACGAAGAATTCAGCATAACTTTTGCACACGGTGTCCGTTTCGGGCCCATAAGTACTTTTTGGAAATGTAGCGACCGTTTTGGATTGAACTCACCACTTCGTCGTGACGTATGAGGGATTTTAGCGATTTTTCGAAAGAATGAGCACTTGCATATTTGGAACGCTTGGGTAGTCGGTGTACGGAGAATTGAGCTTAACTTTTGCACACGGTGCCCGTTTCGGGCCCATAAGTACTTTTTCGAAATGTGTTTTGGATTGAACTCACAACTTCATCGTGACGTATGAGGGTTTTTAGCCATTTTCGAAAGAATGAGCACTTGCATATTTGGAACGCTTGGATAGTCGGCGTACGGAGAAATGAGCGTAATTTTTGCACACGGTGTCCGTTTCGGGCCCATAAGTACTTTTTGGAAATGTAGCGACCATTTTGGATTGAACTCACAACTTCGTCGTGGCGTATGAGGGATTTTAGCCATTTTTGAAAGAATGAGCACATGCATATTTGGAGCGCTCGGATAGTCGACGTACGAAGAATTGAGCGTAACTTTTGCACACGTTGTCCGTTCCTGGCCCATAAGTACTTTTTGGAAATGTAGCGACCGTTTTTGATTGAACTTAAGACTTCGTCGTGACGTATGAGGGATTTCGGCCATTTTTCGAAAGAATGAGCACTTGCATATTTGGAATGCTTGGAGAGTCGGCGTACGATGAATTGAGCGTAACTTTTGTCCACGGTGTCCGTTTCGGGCCCATAAGTACTTTTTGGAAATGTAGCGCCCGTTTTGGATTGAACTCACAACTTCGTCGTGACGTATGAGGGATTTCGGCCATTTTTCGAAAGAATGAGCACTTGCATATTTGGAACGCTTGGATAGTCGGCGTACGGAGAATTGAGCGTAACTTTTGCACACGACGCCCGTTTCTGGCCCATAAGTACTTTTTGGAAATGTGTTTTGGATTGAACTCACAACTTCATCGCGAAGTATGATGGATTTTAGCCATTTTCGAAAGAATGAGCACTTGCATATTTGGAACGCTTGGATCGTCGACGTACGAAGAATTGAGCGTAACTTTGGCACATGGTGTCCGTTTCAGGCCCATAAGTACTTTTTGGAAATGTAGTAACCGTTTTTGATTGAACTTAACACTTCGTCGTGACGTGTGAGGGATTTTACCCATTTTTCGAAAGAATGAGAACTTGTATATTTGGAACGCTTGGAGAGTCGGCGTACGATGAATTGAGCGTAACATTTGCACACGGTGTCCGTTTCGGGCCCATAAGTACTTTTTGAAAATGTAGCGAGCGTTTTGGATTGAACTCACAACTTCGTCGTGACGTATGAGGGATTTTAGCGATTTTTCGAAAGAATGAGCACTTGCATATTTGGAATGCTTGGAGAGTCGGCGTACGAAGAATTGAGCGTAACTTTTGCACACGGTGTCCGTTTCGGGCCCATAAGTACTGTTTGGAAATGTAGCGACCGTTTTGGATTGAACTTAAGGCTTCGTCGTGACGTATGAGGGATTTTGGCCATTTTTCGAAAGAATGAGCACTTGCATATTTGGAATGCTTGGAGAGTCGGCGTACGATGAATTGAGCGTAACTTTTGTCAACGGTGTCCGTTTCGAGCCCATAAGTACTTTTTGGAAATATAGCAACCGTTTTGGATTGAACTCACCACTTCGTCGTGACGTATGAGGGATTTTAGCGATTTTTCGAAAGAATGAGCACTTGCATATTTGGAACGCTTGGGTAGTCGGTGTACGGAGAATTGAGCTTAACTTTTGCACACGGTGCCCGTTTCGGGCCCATAAGTACCTTTTTGAAATGTGTTTTGGATTGAACTCACAACTTCATCATGACGTATGAGGGTTTTTAGCGATTTTTCGAAAGAATGAGCACTTGCATATTTGGAACGCCTGGATAGTCGACGTACGGAGAATTGAGCGTAATTTTTGCACACGGTGTCCGTTTCGGGCCCATAAGTACTTTTTGGAAATGTAGCGACCATTTTGGATTGAACTCACAACTTCGTCGTGGCGTATGAGGGATTTTAGCCATTTTTGAAAGAATGAGCACATGCATATTTGGAGCGCTTGGATAGTCGGCGTACGAAGAATTGAGCGTAACTTTTGCACACGTTGTCCATTCCGGGCCTATAAGTACTTTTTGGAAATGTAGCGACCGTTTTGGATTGAACTTAAGACTTCGTCGTGACGTATGAGGGATTTCGACCATTTTTGGAAAGAATGAGCACTTGCATATTGGAACGCTTGGAGAGTCGGCGTACGGAGAATTGAGCGTAACTTTTGCACACGGCGCCCGTTTCTGGCCCATAAGTACTTTTTGGAAATGTGTTTTGGATTGAACTCACAACTTCATCGCGAAGTATGAGGGATTTTAGCCTTTTTCGAAAGAATGAGCACTTGCATATTTGGAACGCTTGGATAGTCGGCGTACGGAGAATTGAGCGTAACTTTTGCACACGGCGCCCGTTTCTGGCCCATAAGTAATTTTTGGAAATGTGTTTTGGATTGAACTCACAACTTCATCGCGAAGTATGAGGGATTTTAGCCATTTTCGATAGAATGAGCACTTGCATATTTGGAACGCTTGGATCGTCGACGTACGAAGAATTGAGCATAACTTTGGCACATGGTGTCCGTTTCAGGCCCATAAGTACTTTTTGGAAATGTAGCAACCGTTTTTGATTGAACTTAAGACTTCGTCGTGACGTATGAGGGATTTTAGCCATTTTCGATAGAATGAGCACTTGCATATTTGGAACGCTTGGAGAGTCGGCGGACGAAGAATTGAGCATAACTTTGGCACATGGTGTCCGTTTCAGGCCCATAAGTACTTTTTGAAAATGTAGCGACCGTTTCGAATTGAACTCACAACTTCGTCGTGACGGATGAGGGATTTTAGCGATTCTTCGAAAGAATGAGCACTTACATATTTGGAACGCTTGGAGAGTCGGCGGACGAAGAATTGAGCATAACTTTGGCACATGGTGTCCGTTTCAGGCCCATAAGTACTTTTTGAAAATGTAGCGACCGTTTTGGATTGAACTCACAACTTCGTCGTGACGTATGAGGGATTTTAGCGATTCTTCGAAAGAATGAGCACTTGCATATTTGGAAAGCTTAGATAGTCGGCGTACGAAGAATTGAGCGTAACTTTTACACACGGTTTCCGTTTCGGGCCCATAAGTACTTTTTGGAAATGTAGCGATCGTTTTTGATTGAACTTAAGGCTTCGTCGCGACGTATGAGGGATTTTGGCCATTTTTCAAAAGAATGAGCACTTGCATATTTGGAACGCTTGGATAGTCGGCGT